>NW_027069730.1:364874-385858 GCF_002906115.3 Quercus suber
AAGAGTTCAGAATGCTCATTTGATTAGATATCCGAGTCGCCTTCCACATGCCACGCTATCATCTAATATCTTCTTTGTATCATATGCATACTCAAAACCCATCTTCATTAGCTTCGTAGAATCAAATGTAACTCCTTTATCTGGTCCTTCAATGAATCTAAAATGAAATGTCATGGTCAAAGAAAGGCCTCAAGCTAAAAATAGTTTATGGTATTTCTCTTTTGACCAAAAATGAATAAAATAAACACATAAAAGGAAATTGCTATAAAAAAAAAAAAATGGAAAGGAAGTTTGGCAATCAAAATTCAAATAAAAATCTTACTCTTTCGCTTTCTGATATTCTGGAAACTTTTCTTGGAAGGAACTTGCAATCGCTCTTATGGTTGGATTTGTGGCAGCACAGAGGAATCTACCTTTCATTGATTGGTTTTCCATGCAGACGATATGTGCTTGACAAATGTCTTCAATGTGAACAAGAGGAATTGAACCCAAAAGTTCTTGCAAAAACTTCAATATATTTGAGAAAAATAAATTGCTCGAAAGCAGAGATAAAATTGTTTCCATAGATGATGGTACATAAGGAAGAAGTGTTTCTCCTCCCACTAGGCCACAAGCAAGTGTTACAACTTCAAGCCTACTATTATCATATTCATTATAATTCAGAATCTCTTTCTCTGCTAGTGTCTTTGATTTAGTGTATCCCTGCAGCACATGCCCAATAAAAACAATTGAACATTATGAATAGAAGATCTTAATAAATCAAACAGCTGACACATCTATATCTATATATATAATAATAGGTAAAATTAAGAGGAACTTAAATTAAATTCCAAATTAGAGATCCAATTTTGCTCCATGTGTCCTAAATTATTTATTTTTAAAGAGTTTTATTTCTTAATTTTAGAATCAAATGTTGGATTACATTATAAATATTCATCCAAGTGAGTTATTAAGTATAAAAACTAAAAAATCTAAGGTAAAAAATAAAATAAAAAATAAAAAATAAAAGCTTCACAATAATAAGTAAATAAAAAACATGAAAAATTTACATTTTATACCTAATAATATCCTTACAAATTTTTTTAAAGAGTTAATAAAATATAAAAATGACTATCAATAGTATTTAAATTATATATATATATATGAATTATATTATGCATCTTATTATATAGGCAAAAATGCAAAACTGACCTTCTAACTTTCATTGTTTTTCATTTCAGTCTTCTAACTTTCAGTTTTGTCAATTCAGTCCTCTAAGTTTCAATTTTTGTCAATTCAAGGCTCCGTTACAACTCAGTTAGTGTTGTTGTTAGATATGCTTGAAATGAAGCCATTTCTCTCTCTCTCTCTCTCTCTCTCTCTCTCTTGGAATTAAAATAAAATAAGAAAAATCTGAAAAAAAAAAAAAAAAAAAAAAAAAATTAAGGGAACAGCGTCGTCGTTCCCCTTTCTTGAATCATTGCTTACTTCACTACTAGGTGTCCTCCTCTGGTGGGAACAAAACTCCATCAATCCCTTGCACCGAAATTTGACCATCGGTGTAAATATTTGGGTCAAACAAGTAAGCCGACCCATCTCCTTACCCGAATTTCATAGACCCATTAGCCTCTTGAGCCACAATCTTACGTGGTAACTGTAGAGTATCATACCAGACCTTCCCGAACCTCCTCACTGCATTGTACATACTCTCCTCAGTCAAATACTCTGGTATGATATGGTAATATAAAATCTGCTTCGGTGCACCAAGCTCACTCAACTAGTCCGTGGTTAACTTAGCCATGGCTTTGTCATTGGGTGCTAAAACCGCCAATACATACCCTTCTAAAACCAACCGACCCATCTCGGTTGCTAAAGAGGTTAAATTGACCAGAATATTTGCCATTTCATTGTAGCCACCATAATGTAAGAGTGTGTGGATAAAGTCCTTGACTTGCTTCATACCGTTGAAGTGTCCATGGGGGCCACCAGGGCCTGGCGCTGGAGCCAGAGCTGGAGCTAGAGAAGGCCTTGGGGCCAGCGCATCATAAATCAGAAGCACCGGTGCTACCGGTTTCTTCAACCGGTGAGTTCTGGGGTCCACCTCTAGTGCGCCTTCGGGCAAAATAGCAGAGATGGACCGTAGGTTTTTTCTCCAGTTGAAGTCTTCTTGCACGGATTGTTCCCTTAATGTTTTCTTTTCTTTTTTTTCTCTTTTTTTCTTTTTTTTTTCTTTTTTCAGATTTTTCTTATTTTATTTTAATTTCGAGTTGAAAAAAAAAAAAAAAAAAAAAGAGCAAAATGGCGTCATTTCAAGCATATCTAACAGCAACACTAACTGAATTGTAGCGGAGCTTTGAATTGACAAAAATTGAATGTTAGATGACTAGATTGACAAAACTAAAAGTTAAATGATTGAAATGAAGAACAGTGAAAGTTAGCGGGTCAGTTTTATATTTTTGCGTATTATATATTTTTAAGTATATCCATGCATGCATATGCATGGAGTTACATGCAAATTTGTTTAATTCAAGATATCGATAAAAAAAAAAATTAAAAAAAAAAACCTTATTCTATCATTCTTCAATATTGTAGGCTACAATTTAGACTCATGTGAATCAATAAGGATTAACAAACAATTTTAAACAATCCAAAAAAAAAAATATATATATATATATATTCCTACTAAAATTATGAAGCCAATATCTCAAACCTATGAGAGAATATATATTAGCCATAGACAAGAACACCACAGTTTAGGTGGAAACCCTTTTCATTTTGAAAGGAAAAATAACAATACCAATTTTGAACAAATCCATTAAAGAAATTAGTTCAAAGTACACTTTTGGCCTTAAAATTTGAGGTTTTTTTTAATAAATAATTTTGGTCATGTTTGATTCTATTTTTATATTTGGCTCATATCGTTCACTTCTTTTAGTAATCTGATCAATAAGATAAATGTCATCCATTCATACACGTTCCCATATAACTCCATTTCTGTTAGCAATCAGAATGTTAAATGTCAAATGAGTGCCTTCCATACACATCATCCATATAATCTATTTATGTTAGTAATATAATTGGTAAGTGCCAGATAAGTGTCGTCCATAAAGACATGTTGCCTATATAATGTTAGGTGTCAATCAATTATTTATGTTTTTAAAAACATGAATCACGATAATTTACTATTCTTGTGATGTTTTTCTCTTGGCCTTTACAATCAAATAAAAGTTATGCTTATTGTCTCATTATATGTCCAATAATCTTCTAACAAAAATACTAATTATTGTTGTTAAAATTAATTATTATTGTTGAGTAAAAAAGAATGAAAGAAAATTTAAAAAAAAATCCAAAATTAAAAAAAGAAGAAGGAAAAATCACAAATAGACAAACAAAAAGAGGAAAGTTTTATATAAAGTTTTTTTTGCTAAGATTAATTATTTAAATCTAACAATACTGCTTATCTCTCTGAAAGGGAAAAAAAAATCCCTCTGATTTAAAGATGTTAAAATAAAAAGACAAAACAACAGTCAATGTCCAGATTAAATTATTAATAATACAGCACCCACTCCGGCAATTAATTATTAATACAAACTAGATTGGATTGGTTGGATTGGTATATGGTATTAATACAAACTAAACTTTACTATCAAAACAATAAAACAACTAACTAGTCATATCAACTATACTCATTTAACAAAATTAGACAATACTCAATTTCATCCTACCATTATCTATGAAGAGGCAACAAAAATGAAACAGGGGTACCAAAAACTTGCTGCTGGTTTAGTAAATAGCTAAAGCTTGAACAGATTTTAAATGTTGCTTGAGTCATGTGCTACCTGTATTTTGTATGTATTGTCACAGCTTGGTCTCTCTATGCTTCACATGGTTATGGGACTTTAACGTGTACCTTTTTAACTTTATTCAATATCATTCTGTCATCTTTTCTCAAAAAAAAAAAAAAAAAAAAAAAAAAAATTACTCAGTTTGAAACTGCCGATGGAAAAAAAAAAAAAAAAAAAAAAAAAAAAATTACTCAGTTTGAAACTGCCGATGGTTTGCCCAACTATCTTCAATCACATTATTCCTGCTCCATTATATACTCACAAATAAAAACATGTCATGTGTTTATATACTTTATTAAATGCTAAATTTATGCTTTTATTATTTCAATTTCCTAAAATAAATAAATAACCCATCATCCATCATATTTAAGAAATTAAAATAATAAAAGTAAAAAATTTAACATTTAATAAAATATATGGACCCATAACATATTTTTATTTGTGAGTATATAATTGAGCAGAAATGGTGTAATAGAAGATTTGATCTCACAAGAAACTCATAATATGTCTAATTTCTTTCCTACGTGGAACTCAACCATTTTTTTACTTTAAACCCATATTCAATTAGGTACTTTACGAGTTAATTTTTCATTTACTCCTTAATAGTTTTTGGCAGTTGACCCATGATGTGAAAGAGAACACGTTCTAACTCGATCAAATGACGTGTAGATCCCGCCTTACATTAATTTGGCTAAAAATATGCCCTCCTAACACTTAAAATTTTTTTCCAACGAATCATTAACATTGAGTGTAATTCTTGGAACAAATTATAATATGTCAAGACTAAAAGTATACTAGACCCACTAATAACTGCATAATTACAGAGAAATTACGAAAAGACTGCTGAGAAATATGAGAAGGAAATACCATTGTAAAGTCATTGGCATAAGTGAAGGAAACATCACAAGGTGTCCAACAGGTTTCATCAATGCAAGACTTGAAACAGACTCCATCTTCTGTCAAAGGTGAAGAGGACATTACAGACGCAGTGTAGATGAGCCGCTTCACGGTTTTCGACCGGATACATGCATCAGCGATGATTCTAACCCCTGCAACAGCCGCTTCAGCCGTATCCTTGTACTATATAATTCAGATTATCAAACTGTTAATTGCCAAAATTCTCTAACCTATATAGGAGAACTAACTGTAGCTTAATTTAGAAATTAATGGACATGATACCTGAGAGCTTTGGGTGTTATGTAACAGTGGGGTAGCCACATGAAAAACATATTCACACCCTGTAATTGCAGGTTCAAACTCAGTGGGATTGTAAATATCAGCTTGAAACAGCACTAATTTGTTCTCTGCATTTGGGAAGGACTTCAGGAGATCTACTTTGGAGGTGTCCCCTGCAATTGTAAGTTAAATAAAAGACCATGAGAGATCTACTCATCTACACATAATCGAGTTATTCTAGGACAACAATTTTTACCAAGCCCTTTCTTGTAACTGTTTTATATAATAGATTGTGATTTATTGCTTGTTATTTTTACATGAATTTATAATTTTTTCTCTACCACCCACAATCAATCGTATAAAAAAGTTGTGACAAAAGATATGCAGAAGTATGTGGTCGAATTATTGACATATATACTAATACACACACAAACCTGGGTTCCTCAGAGTTGTATGGACTGTATGACCTTTCTCAAGAAGCTTTTTGACAAGCCAAGAACCAATAAATCCAGATCCTCCTGTGACGCAGACCCTACTGTAACTTTTCTCCTCCATTTTTTCTGGCATTTTAACCACACAGGCTCGGCAACATTTATAGCGTAAGTCATTGTGTTTTAAGCTTGGAGTACTAACCTCTATTAATTTAGTCCCACAACCGATATGCAAGATGATATTAGATGCGATATGCACTCGCCGGTTCTTATGCAAGAAGATATTCAGTGAGATATGCACTAGCCGCAAGATTATAAAATTGAACCCCTTTTTCTTTTCTTTTTTGATGAACTGGAATGTTTAATTAAACAAAAGAAATAACTACAAATTGTACTATTGGTCTCTTGGCCATCTTTGGTCCGCATAATTTTATGGTTAATTTTTTTTCCTTTTCTTTTTTGGATAGCACATGCAAAGACTTTAGAGCGGCACAACAAATTTCATAACATTTTTTTATAATAGTTGAAAGATAAAGTTTAGTTATAAAATTAATTATAATTTTAGTTTATAATTTTATTTAATATTTTTTTACTAAAGATAAATTTTGATAAATCTACAATTGAATTATATCTTTTATTTTTTATTTTTTATCCTTACAAAAAATTTTAAAAAATTAAAAATCAATAAGTATGTTATCGTAACTAAATTTTTTAAATTTAAAGTTTTTGTAATTTAAAATTATGTATAAAATATAAGCATATAAATCATATAGTAATTAATATTCAATTGATACAAAATTTGACATGTGTATTAAAAGCATAGAGAACATGTAATTCAACTGTTAAATTTTCAAATTATACAATAATATTTATTTTATTAAGCAAAATTGTAATCTTAAATTACAAACAATTTTATAACTAAATTTTGTTCATGGTAAACTTGGCAAGTATTTTCGAGTTTTATATTAACATAAATATCTCGTTTTATCGTCGGGGGCGAGGGCAAGGCCGAGGCAGGGGGGTGGTTGGAGTAGGTATATTATCATTTTTATGAACTATTCTTCGGTACTTTACTAAAAAAAAAAGAAAAAACTCTCACTTTAATACATGTATAGGGTAAGTAGGAAAAAAAATCTTCTCCCACGCACCAAACAATATCACATTTTCACCAATTTTACTATTCTTAATAGTTCTATCTCACCACGTTCTCACATATTTGATGAATCTTTTTGTTAAATATTGCTAAATTTAAAACATATTTGTGTTATAAGTACTGTTTCAAGTTATTTAGAAGAATAAGGAGAGAGATTGAATTTCGGCAACACTGTTGCCAAAATTCAACAAAAAGTAAGAGAGAGAATGAGAAAAAGGAGGAAAGAGAAAATCTTAATTTCGGCAACAGTAAACCTTGAATTTCGGCAAGATTGTTGCCGAAATTCATCTGCCCAATTTTCCTATGCCTGCCCGGATGTGTGAGTGTGAGAAGTGCAATAATGAGTGAGTGCCAAAAAAAAAAGTAATTGTGGCAATAGTATTGCCGAAAATGGTAGGAAAAAAAAGTGAATGCCAAAATCTAAGGAAGAATTAAAGAAAAATATAATGTGCTACGTAGACAATATTTTTACAATATTTTTACAATAAATCACAGGTAATTAGTTATTATTAGTTCAAATTTAAATTTAACATTGAGATTACTATTTTAATCTAACAATAACAATAAGTAACAACTAACAATGGTCAAACAGGTTTTATGTGATGGACACTAATTCAACCCATTCATTAAATGGGTCAGTCGTATCAACCCAAATATGACACGAACCCATTAGGCCTCAATCCATAACCTATTAATTTTGTGTTGTGTCGTATCGCATTCGCGATCATATTTAATTTTGCCACCGCTAGGTGAAGCTTCTATTTAGTGTATTTGTGCACTTGCCACCTATGTAGCACATATATAAACATGATGCGCAATACGTTAACACAACATTTTTTTTTAAACTAAGATATAACATTTTTAGGATATGACAATTAATTAATTAAATAATATTTTTTATAAATATTTTTTATTTAAGTATAATTAAATTTATTTTAAGTTTTAAACAAAGTAATATATTTTTTTAGTTTTTCTTTCCCTTGTGACCAATGTGTTTAAATAATAAAGTTTAAAAAATAAGTAAAACAAATTTTACTGATATTATTTATTATCTTTTCTTATTTTATAATTTTTTGTCACTCCTTGAGAGTTTAAAAAAAAAAAAAAAGTAAAAACTGACCGCCTACTGTTGCTCCTAAGAACATAAATTAATAAATAAATTACAATTTGTAATTTATAGAATAATAATTATATAATGATATTTCACTAAATTTTTATTTATCATAAAATTAGAGAACAAGTTAAGAGATATTACATTGTGGTGTTTCAAAATTATTTCATATCATGATAAACAAAGTTGCCGTCAATTCCAATAATATTTTAGGTGGCAGAGTTGAAGCACATATCAAGTTACTCTTTTGAGACAATACATGTAGTCTACATCTAATCATTTTGCTGATTATCCTTACAAAATAGAAAAACTCTCAATAGTACTTTTTTTACAAGCCTAGACTCTCTCAATAGTATCTCGTTATACTTTTTTCATTTAGCTTTAACACATAGCAATCAGTTTTGAAAAGTTTCTACACTAAACCATTTAAGATTTTGGTCAAAAAACAATTAAGCTATGAAATTAATAGAACACAAACTGACATAGTTGTAAGATAATTTTTTTAAACTGTTGTTCCTAGGAACATAAATTAATAAATAAATTACAATTTGTAATTTATAGAATAATAATTTTATAATGATATTTCACTAAATTTTTATTTATCATAAAATTAGAGAACAAGTTAAGAGATATTACATTGTGGTGTTTCAAAATTATTTCATATCATGATAAACAAAGTTGCCGTCAATTCCAAAAATATTTTAGGTGTGGAGTTGAAGCACATATCAAGTTGCTCTTTTGAGACAATACATGCAGTCTACATCCAGTCATTCTGCTGATAATCCTTACAAGATAAAAAGATCTCAATAGTACTTTTTTACAAGCCTACACACTCTCAATAGTATCTCGATATACTTTTTTCCATTTAGCTTTTAACACATAGCAATCAGTTTTGAAAAGTTTCTACACTAAACCTTTTAAGTTTTGGTCAAAAACAATTAAGCTATGAAATTCATAGAACACAAACTGACATAGTTGTAAGATAATTTTTTAACATAGCAGGAAGATGTAAAATTAAGATAATTGCAAGAATGTTTTACAATTGTCCGTATGTTAAAGATAATTTTACATCTTCCTATTTTCACCCTATCAACCGGACTTTAAGAATGTTCAACTTGCAGTTGCACTCTCCCAATTATAAATAGGCCAGAGCAGTATTATCGAAACAAAACTTGTAGACTTTTCTTAAATTAAATTTGAAATGAAATAGATGAGATTCAGGATCTGTTTGGATTGAATTTATTGTTGCTGAAATTGAAAATTGAAAACTGAAAACTGAAAATACTGTAGTTAAATAATTTTTAAATGTGTAAATAGTACTGTGGAACCCATTTTTAATATTTTTTAGTGTGTAAACAGTACCAACAGTACATAAACAGTATTTTTTTCCTAAACAATAAAATCATGTGATTTTACTGTTCACTTTTCAAAAAAAAAAAAAAAAAATTACAAAACGCGAAACGTGGACCCAGCTTTCAGCTGAGTCCAAACGGCCTCTCAGTGGAGGAAAACATGTGGAAGAAATAAAATCAAGATAAAATAAATAAAAAAAAAGAGAATGAGTGTTTGTGGTGGTGAAAAAAATAGTGATTTCATCATGTCGTTACGAATTTCTATTAACGAGTAAAAAAATAATTTTAATAAAAAGTTTAAATTAAAATTAATAACAAATAATTATATATAATTTATTAAAAAAGATTGTGGAGATAGTATATTTATAAAAATAAATTGATGTTAAAAATATTATATATTTATTGTATAATTATTAAATTAGAATTGTATTAATTAGCATCGTAAGTTACCCGTTAACAATAATTTTTTATACTTTAAAAAAAAACTTTTGCAATTTTTTGTCATTTTTGATAATTTTTTACCAATTTTCTTTTATCTTTTTCGCAATCTTTTTAATAACTATTTTTCGAGTCTTTTGGCTAAATATTGTTAAATTTAAAACATATTTGCGTTATAGGTACTATTACAAGTTATTTAGGGGAATGAGGAGAGAGATTGAATTTCTACAACAGTGTTGCCAAAATTTAAGAAATAGTAGGAGAGAGAATGAGAAAAACAGAGGAGAGAGAAAAGCTCGAATTTCGGCAACAATGTTGCCGTAATTCGTCTGCCCAATTTTACTCACCTGACCAGACGTGTGAGTGTGAGAAGTGCAATGAGTCAGTGTCCAAAAAAAGAAAGTAATTGTAGCAATGGTATTACCGAAAACAGTAGGGAAAAAAAAAAAGGTGAATGCCAAAATCTGGGAAATATTTAAAGAAAAATATAATATGCTACGTACACAATATTTTTACAATAAATCACAGATAACTAGTTATTATTAGTTCAAATTTAAATTTAACATTGAGATTACTATTTTAATCTAACAATAACAATAAGTAACAACCTAATACTTAGAATTTGTTGTAAAAATGTTGTAAAAATTGTGTGCACTTATCATTTCTTAAAAAAAAAAAAAAAGTGTAATGGATTTGCCAAAAATGGGGAAAAAAAATAAAAACTTTTTTTCCCAATTGTGGCAATAGTATAATATTTTCCCCACAATTTTTTCAATGCCATTGCTAAAAATGAAAAAAAAAAAAAATTCCCAATTGTGGCAATGGTATTGCCGAAATTGTACCATTGCCACAATTGGAAAAAAATAGTAATTCTAAGTATCATNAGAGGAGTAGCTGAGTGGGAGACAACTCAAGAGTCTTAGATAAGACAAGAGTTGCAAAACGTGTGTGGCTGTGATCAAAACTCTCATTCTCTGTTTTTTTCACCACCACAACTCTCATTCTCTTTTATATTTATTTATTTTTATTTTTATTTTATCTCTTCCACATGTTTACCTCCCCTGAGTCTTATCTCATTTCAAATTTAAAAATGAAAGTTTTATCTCCTTACCTTTGGTCAGGCATCACGTGGGCACTTGTCATTTCAAATTAAAAAAGAAAAAAGAAAGTCTTATCTTTTTGTCAGGCTGTTGAGTTTTTAGTGACTGAGTTGAATCAGTTAGAGGTAAGAGCAGAAGTCTAAAGAGGAGTAGCTGAGTGGGAGACAACTCAAGAGTCTTAGATAAGACAAGAGTTGCAAAACGTGTGTGGCTGTGATCAAAACTCTCATTCTCTGTTTTTTTCACCACCACAACTCTCATTCTCTTTTATATTTATTTATTTTTATTTTTATTTTATCTCTTCCACATGTTTACCTCCCCTGAGTCTTATCTTATTTCAAATTTAAAAATGAAAGTTTTATCTCCTTACCTTTGGTCAGGCATCACGTGGGCACTTGTCATTTCAAATTAAAAAAAAAGAACTCCTTATCTTTAGTCAGGCTGTTGAGTATTGAGTGACTGAGTTGAATCAGTTAGAGGTGAGAGCAGAAGTCTAAAGAGGAGTAGCTGAGTGGGACTCAAGAGTCAGATAAGACAAAAGTTACAAAACGTGTGTGGGTGTGGCTGTGATCAAAAGAGGAAAAAAAAAATCTTGTACAGTAACAGCAGTGATTTCATCGATGAACAATACGGCATCTTTTTTTTATTTTTTATTTTTTTTCAAAAAACGCAAATGGCAAGACACAGTGACTACCCCATGTAGCACCTTTTTTTTTAATTTTTTTTTTTTCTAAAAAACGCAAGTGGCAAATACTGTAACAGGAATCTTTATTTTTTTTTTCAAAAAATACAAGTGGCAAGACTTTTTTTTTTTTGGAAAGTAAGTGGCAACTGGCAAGACACTTCTGACAGAAATATTCAAATTTCGGAATTATTGTAATTCAAGTACGGATATAAAGAAAAAATATATGTAGGAGAATTTTTTGTTATATGGGTCCGTTTAGATACAGTTTATTATTGCTGAAAATTGATTGTTGCTCAAAATACTGTAGTAAAATAATTTTTAAATATATGAATAGTATCGTAGGATCTATTTTTTAATATTTTTAATACGTGAACAGTATATATATAATGCGTAAATAATACACAGTGTTTTTTTGTCTCTCCAAAGTCAATAAGTCCAACTGCTAAAAAAAAAAAAATACTAAAAATGTAACTTTACTTTGAGTGAAAAGTAGTGTTATCCAAACCAGGTCATATGCATCATGCATGAGCCATGGTTGGTGGAAAAGTAGAGGCAAAAAGAAATTGTTATATATAAAAATATATTATTTTAGTTATAGCCTTACTAAGCTACTCCACTAAATTTACCGTATTATTTATAGGTTTTGATTACCTGCAAAGATATTACTGTTTTATATCATAAAAAATAAAATATTATTAATAAAAAATTATTTACTCATGGTAGAGGCACTATCTATCTATCTATCTCACTGTTTTAAAAATCGGACCGAACCGACTGATTTAATTGGTTCAATTGAGAATCGAGAACCAATTCGGTCCTGTTAAAAACTCCAAAATCGGTCAATAATCGGTCAACAACCGAAAAATCGGCCAAAAACCGATCAAAAACCAGGGTTGAACTCGAAATTTAAAAAAAAAACGGTTCGATGCTCGGTTCGGTTTTTAAAACCATGATCTATCTATCTATTTATACTATGTGCCTATTTGGATTGGTCTGAATAGCTGAAAAGTGCGTTTGCGTTTCAGCTTTTTTTTTTTTTTTTTTCACAGGTTTCAGTCAATTTTTTTACTGTTATAGCTGAAAAGTGCGTTTGCGTTTCAGCTTTTTTTTTTTTTTTTTTTCACAGGTTTCAGTCAATTTTTTTACTGTTTATTTACTGTTGTGGCTATTGTTCATGATATTTGACTTTTTCCACAAATTTTACTGTTTATGAACCCACAAATTTCACTTTTCAGTAACTTTTTTATTAAAAATGAGTCTCACGGTACTATTTACACATTTAAAAATTATTTGCTACAGTACTTTTCAGTTTTCAACTATATCCAAATGGACCCTATATATAAAATGATTCTCCTTTTTGAATTGTATTTTATATTGTTTAAAAATACCCTTAGACACTACATTAAGCAGAAACAAAACTTAATGACAACCTGGTAAAAATATATCTCTAACTTCACTTAAAATGCCTATAAAATAAGACACTCTCTTACTAATCTATGCCTTCAAAACAAACTTATTCAAAAATTTGATTTAAAAAAAAAAACTTCTCAGTCCACTTTGAAAAACAGTCTAAACATATTAATCTCTCTAAGTTTAATGTACCAAATACTCTAAGTTTAAGGTACATTCAGATTTCGCAATTATCGTAATTCAAGTTCGGATATAAAGAAAAATATATATAGGAGAAATTTTTGTTATATATGCATCATGCATGAGCCACGCTTGTTAGAAAAGTAAAGGGCAAAAAGAAATTGTAATATATAAAAATATATTATTTTAGTTATAGCCTTACTCAACTACTTCACTAAGGCTGTATTTGGTTTCTGTAAAATATTTTTTAGAAAATAACTTATTTTTTGGAAATGCTATTTTCAGGAAAGAAAAATATTTTTAAGTGTTTGGTTGCATTATGAAAATTGTTGTAGAAAATATTTTCATGTGTTTTGTTCTATTCTGAAAATGCTATTTTCCTACACATTTTTCACATTTTCTCAGCTATTTTCTCAGCATCCAAACAAATTTTATTACAAAAAATTTCAAAATCACAGTCAAATCCCAACACCACACACCACCAAAACTCCAATTCAATCCACGGCAGCAAACTCCGGCAATCAAAAGCCATAAAAGAAACAAAACCAAAGAAAAAAAAAATCATCAAATCCGGTCAGATCGTTGCGGTGAGGCGACTGGGTTTGATTGGCACGGTGCGGTGCGACTCGCGATTCGTGGGTTCACGGTGCCACTCACTAGGTTTGGATCGAAGGTCGAAGGTGATGGGTTCGTGGGTCCGTGGCGATGGGTCTGGGTCTGGGTCGAAGGTCGAGCTCGCGGCTCGTGCTCTCTCTCTCTCTCTCTCTCTCTCTCTTCGTGCTCTCTTTCTCTCTATTTTCCAGAAAAAGATATTTAAAGTGAAAATAAAAAGGGAAGTGATTTTCACCCTTGACTCACGGTCAACTAAAAAAAATTTCTAGAAAATTGATTTTCCATGCGCAACCAAATACCCGCATTTACAGAAAAGCATTTCTAGAAGTGGTTTTGGAATACCTGCTAAGATATAACTGTTGTATATCATAAAAAATAGTATAATAATACTAATAAAAAATTATTTACTCATGGTAGAGGCACTATCTATCTATACTATATATAAAATAATTTCTCTATATGAACTATCCTTTTATGTGGTTCAAAAATACGCTTAGATACTACATTAAGCACAAACAAAACTTAAGAATAAGTTGGTGTAGTTGGTCTTTTTGTAATGTTGGGTTGGGCTGCCTCCTGCTGTACTGAGCCCAAGTGTTCTCGATAAGGGAGTTGAGACCTGTCCAATTATAAGCCACCTTGGTCCGGCTTATGCACAAACTATACCCCGTTTGCCAAAACTTTGGTTACATGCTCATGACATGTAGAGCTGCTATGAGAAAGTTATGGCAGTCAGATGTAATAGAGATAACAAAAGAAATGTGTTCACTACTTAGACAGAATAAATAAAAGGGAAGCGACAATAAACACCCCGTACATAAAATAGCAAAAATAAGTGGGGAATAAATAGTAATGAGTTTGTTGAATCAAAGAGGGAAATATAAATCTGCCGTGCCAAATTATATTACAGGGTTGAAACCAAGAAGGGAGCCATTTCCTCAAAGCGAATTATCTTCTCCAAAAAGAAATTAGTTGCTTTGAGGGAACGGGCCTAAATGACTTGTGCCTAGAAGAATCCTTTGCCCTTTAACAGAGAACAGGACTTTAGAGGGGATAGGGGATTAACCTATTAGTGCATGCTTGTCATTCTATGCTCTCTGTTTTTTCATTCTTTCTAATTCTTCTTTTCTATTTTTTTTTCCTTTTTCTTTCTCAGTGCTTGCTTATATGTTGCGATTCTCTCCCAGAGGTTACTATTACCATGATCGTCCTCCTCTGTGCACAGCAAGGATCTTTTATATAATGTCTATCGTGATTGGCTTTTATTATTCTAGCACTTAACTACCTTTGTCTGATTTAGGTGATTTTGCTGACCACCACTGGTTTGTCAGTCGCCTAGCCACCACCACTTACCTGTGTTGGCTATGCCACTCCCCATCACCAGACAAAGAATACTATTTTGTTTGTTTGTTTGTTGTGGCATTCTTACCTGCTACGGTGTAGGTGCTTTCTTTCTTTCGATCCTTCATAGCATGCACCTAATGGTTCCAACTTATCATTACTTCTTTTGGACAGAATGTCATCCCAGCAGGACATTTTCCCCAAAAGAGCTTAAGTAGGAATTCCAGAATAGGTTTTCCTCTCTCCCTACCGCCAAACCATACCCTCTCTTACCTCTGACTCATGGTCCACCACTTTCTGTATTGTCTGGGTACAGGCTGGTGATGTTTGGGCCTTGCACGTGCTCCACTTTTGTGTATGTCCAAAACCTGCCCATTACCTATGCATTGGCCGTGGTCTGGAGGCTCATCTGCACATTCTGCCACCCATCCTTGACTTCTTATGGCATGAGCCATTGTTTGATTTCCTATTCTTTATAGCTTGCTCCCTTTAGGGACTAGGCTTTGCTTGATTGTGGGCTTTTCTTCCTTCAACCTACTCTTTTGCTCGTTCCTGCAGTCTTGCTACCATTTCCTGCCGTATCAGTCTGCCATTCCTACTGTGATGTTATTTGACCCAAGCTTGCTAGGTCTCTTTGAGCCTGTTGCTTATCCTTATCTCAATGACTCAGTATGATCATTGGGCTTTTTATTACATTACTTATGGGCTTTTGTGTCCCATTTATTTCCTCTTGAGTATCCTTGGCCCATTTGCTTTTCTTGGGCATCCTCAGCCCTTTTTCTAATTTTGCATTCCCATGGGCTTTTACTAACTCATTTGAGTTTTCCTGGCTCAATGACCTTATCCTTCATCCTTGGGGCTCATGGACTTTCCATCAGTCCCTTATTTTCTTTGCTTGTATTACTTTGGGCTTGCTGTGGCCCATTCTCACTTTTCTACATCATATACTGCTCATGAGTTTGCTAATTATCTTTCTCCGGGCTCTTTTAGGCCCGTTTGTTTCCTCAAGGCTCATTTGTTTATTTTATGGGCCTATGATCCATTATTCCTACCACTTGAACTTAATGGTTTTTCTATCCACTTACTAACTCTTTTCTGTCCATGTTGCTAGGCTTCTTCCTTCTATTGGGCTCCCAAATTGAGTATCAACACTTGGTAAAAATATTTTTCCAACTCCACTTAAAATGCTTACAAAATAGGACACTATCTTACTAATCTATGTTTTCAAAACAAACTTATCCAAAAATTTGATTAAAAAAAAAAAAAATCTCAATCCACTTTGAAAAATAGTCTAAATAGATTAATCTCTTTAAATGAGAGCTTTAAGGCATTTTTTTTTTGTCATAATCTAAAAATTAAAGTAAATGGAAAATTATGACACTAGATAAAATAAAAAAATAGTCTTATTGCACGCGCAAAGCGTGTATGATGAGGCTAGTAAAACTATAAAATAGTATTTTGGCCAACATAAATCTCTAACAAATGATGTCAAAAGTTTTGTAATTTAATTGGTTGGCACTTATTAATGTTTTTCATAGAAATATTAATTTAGGATTTAAATCTCCACTCTTCAAACTATAGAATTAAAAAATAAAAATAAAAATAAAATCATAGAATTTGAAACTCTGAATTCTTACACATAGTTTTGGCATTACTTTATTATTTTTATTTTTTTTTATAGGAAGTTTTGGCATGACTTGTTTCTCAATATATACAAAAAGTAAAAACTCTACAACAGCTAGGAAACAGAAGACAATACGCAAGGGACTATGAACTGGGCTCAAAGGCAGCCTGTTTGTGCCAAACTCCATTCAAGTTCGACTGCCACAATCGTACCATGCCTTTTTTTATTTTGTATTTTTATTTTTATTTTTTTTGGGGGAATGTTACAAAAATGACCTCTTTTACTTCTCATTGGGCCCAAAGTGAATTGGACTTTACTTTGCATTTGGATTTGTAAGATTTTGCAAAAACGACCACCAACAAAAAATCGAAATAAAAAACATCACTTGAACTAATTTTAATGTCAAAATTAAAAACTAATAAAACTTTGAATGTCTAAATCGTTTATTCTGTTACCATTTTGTTAGTGAGTGGAGAGAAAACACGTTCAATGTGGAGTGCATATTTTTATTTATCAAAATTTTATTTTCAAATTAAGATTAAATAAAGAAGTCTTTTTAAATTTCATTTAATTTTTTCAATCTTCTTTGCTCATATTAATGATAGTATGACCCAAGAGACCTATATTTATTGTAAGACCATTTACTTGTACCATAAGTGTAGGGGGATGTCTCCACCAAATGGGCTCTGGGTCGAGGAAGGCCTATTGAAGCAGTGACATAAAATTTATGGGCTTGACCCAAGTCTTAACATCATAAGCCTGAGGACCGAGGAGGGCCATAGAATGACTCAGGCTAGGCCTGTCCAGACCCATCCGAGACCCGACTCACCCGGAGGATCCGACTGGAAACCTATCCGAAACCGGCCAACCCGATCAAGTCACCAGTCGGCGGCGGGTCATTTGTTCCAAAAACCGACTCCGGCGGGTCGGTCTCGGTTTTCCACCCTCAAAACCCGAAAAATCCAATCTGACCGATGTTTATGAATTTCCAGCCAAAATTTCCAGATTCCGGTGAGTTTTTCCCAGTTCCGGCGAGATTTTCCAGAATCCGGCAAGATTTTCCAGATTCCGGCCTCAAATTTCCAGATTCCGACTTCAAATTTTCATATTTCGGTGACATATCAAGTAGATCTAGTGATATTTCGTCCAGATCTGGCGAAATCTCACTGACTTTTCGCCGTTTTCTCGCCGGTATATCAGATCTTGACTCCGACCGACCCACCCGAAACCAACCGGATGTCTGAACCGCCCGATCCGATCAGTTTCTCGGTCGGCGGCGGGTTGATGCAGCCTCCACCCGATCAGGTCGGGTCGGCCGGCGGGTTGAGCACAAACCCGACCCGCCCGACCCATGGACAGCCCTAACTCAGGCTGCCAGCCAAGGTAAGCTGAGAATCCCTTTGCTAAGGAAAGCGTCAACAATATAGCCAAGGACTGGAGCCTGACCTAGAATTCTCATTGAGGACTTAGAAGAAATGATACAAATCTCAAAGTAATAATCACCTCCACATTAATTAGATGTTACTACCTAATGTTAGCCGCATTTAAAGATGAATGACCGGCCTAAATAGTAAGAATACTCCAAAAGTCTTCCTTCATGATCACAAAGTAGGGGGAGAAGTGTCTAATTGGACTAGCATCCTCTGACATCTAGCAAGATAAAGCATAGCTGGAAAAGGGGAGCTGGGAGAATGAAAGGACCTTACCAAGAGGAAGGGGGATCTTGGTTTTAAGAGAAAAAACAGAGAGAAAGAGAGAAAGGTATAGAGAAAGCATTGTAATAGTCTAGCAATTGTTGTACACCTAAGCAAAAGCCATTTTTAGTGAAATATAGTCTATTAATCCATCTTGATCCTCAGTTTGTTTCCATCTTGTTTCTTACAAATTAGTTGTGTTGATCAGATTCATTTAGATTTGTTCTTTTTTCATAGTGTTTTTGACCCCACAATAAGTATATGGGTCTACAATAAATTTGAGCCTCTCAAAATGTAATACATTTTACAAAATTTCAATCTAATTGGGCCATCATAGATAACATGAATATATAGGCCATCATAGGCCATCATAAATATATATATATATATATATTAAATAAAAAATTCACTTATCATCCCCCATTTGGGGGCCTTTATCCACTCTTAAAGAGGTCCAAATTATTGAGTGATGTTAAAAATATTTCAAAATTTTAGTACATAGGTTTTACAAATTGATGAGTCACAAATTACAAATAGTAATTCAAATATTAACTTATTATCTTATAGAAGTGCCATAATTACATTCAATATCACATCAGTCTGTAATATTTTTGTAATAAAAATTATAGTAACTTTAGTAAATTCTCAAAATAATATTATGGACTAATAAAAATCCAACTCAGTAATCATTAAATGTCATATTAAAATGTAACAACAATTGATTTTTTTTTTTAAATGATTATTTTTTGAAGAGAAGATCAGAAAAAGTATAGTTAATTTTTAGTTAATGTTTTTTATTATATTTTTATTAATAAATAATAAAGAATATTTAGTTAATTTTTTATTATATTTTTAAAGTACATTTAGAACATTAACTAAAGTTATTATATGCAGGAATCACTTTGCATTAAAATAAATAGTGTTAAGAAATATTACAAACTTATTTCAGTTTTCATATCATACTATTTGCCACAACTTTTTGAAGTGATCGATTGTGAGTGATAAACAATTCATTTTTACATAAATCAATCATTTTTTCTCCTTCACTTACAATCAACCACATTAGGGCCATGACAAAAATTGTATCTCTAGACTTTCTCACATTATTAATACATTTCTTCAAGAAATCAGAATGTTCATTTAATTAGATATCCGAGTCGCCTTCCACATTTCACGGCATCATCTAATAGATTTTTTGTATCATATGCATACTCAAAACCCATAGTCATTATCTTTGTAGAATCACATCTAACTCCTTTATCTAGTCCTTCAATGAATCTGAAATGAAATGTTATTGTCAAAGAAATGCCTCAAGCTAAAAATAGTTTTTGAATGAGTAATAATTTCCATAACAATTTTACAAGAAATCTTTGGCAGTAAGTTGTTAATAATTCTAATTTGAGCTCGTTACTAATATAACTTTTTTATACACTAATAACAGCTTTTCACTTAAAATTTATTGTGAAATTATTCTGAAATGTTGCAGATGTAGCATTACTCTTTGGGAATCTCTTTTTAAAAATAAACATAAGAAAAGAAGAAGAAGAAGGGAACTTTCTATTAATAAATAAAAAAATGGAAAGGTAGTTTGGCAATCAAAATTCAAATAAAAGTCTTACTCTTTGCCTATCTGATATTCTGGAAATTTTTCTTGGAAGTAACTTGAAACCTCTCTTATGGTTGGATTCGTGGCAGCACAGAGAAATCTACCTTTCATTGATGGTTTTTCCATGCAAAAGATACGTGCTTGACAAATGTCTTCAATATGAACAAGAGGAATTGAACCCAAAAGTTCTTGCAAAAACTTCAATGCATTTAAGAAAAATAAATTTCCCGCGAGCAGAGCTAATATTGTTTCCACAGATGATGGTACATAAGGAACAAGAATTTCTCCTCCTACTAGGCCACAAACAAGTGTTACAACTTCAAGCCTACTATTATCATATTCATTATTGTAGGGAATTAACCTGAAATTCTCAACTTGTGAGAAACCAAAAAATAGAGAAAACACACGCCAAAAAAAACAATCACACGCACAAGACAAAATTTATGTGGTTTGGCAATTTGCCAACGTCCACGGAGTTGTAGGGATTTCACTATTATCAGGGAAAATACAAAGTGCGGCTACAGTTTTTCACCCTGTCTTAAAACAACAACAAGACCAAAACCCTAATTACCAAGACCAAAACCCTAATCACCAAAAACGGTTTCTA
The DNA here is from genome assembly GCF_002906115.3 of Quercus suber. Taxonomy (NCBI): domain Eukaryota; kingdom Viridiplantae; phylum Streptophyta; class Magnoliopsida; order Fagales; family Fagaceae; genus Quercus; species Quercus suber. Next base: position 385,219 of record NW_027069730.1, read on the forward strand.
TATTTTGCGCATAGGATTCATAATGGGCTACAAAACGGGCTAAAAATTTTTCTCGTGGGCAACAGTAGTTTGATTGTTAAGATAAATGTCTTCCATTTAGACACATCACCCATATAAGTCCATTTTTGTTAGTAATCTAATTGGTAAGTGATAGATAAAGTGTCGTCCATTAGGGCCCATTTGGATGGAGGGGGGAAGGAGGGAGAGTGGAGGGGAGTAGAGTAGAGTTTGTTGAAAATAATCTAATTTTGGACTAAATCTACTCTACTCTCCATCCCTCCCCTTCAATCCAAACAGACCATTAAGTAATGTCACCTATATAATGCCATGTTTCACTAGATTTCTAACGGAAATGGACAAAAGTCTAAAGATAAAATTGAATATAACCCCAAAGTTTAAGGATCAATAGTGTATTTTAATTAAAAAAAATAATTACATTATCTTATTAAGTTTATACCATTCTCAAAAAAAAGGGGGGGGGGGGTTTATACTTAGAACTTGAACCAACACTGTCTATAGTCAATTTTCCAATCTTAGTCGGTGCGGTTTTTCTAGGTCAGGGTAGTCAGTTCTATCGGTTGTAATTGAAGATGGCTAGAAATTGTGAGTTCAAGTTCTAAGTATAAACCCCCCCCCCCCT